>NW_019416471.1:227672-245976 GCF_000390285.2 Anoplophora glabripennis | reverse complement strand
TAATTACTATTAATTATTATAATAAGAAAATATCAGTTTTTTTTAATATCTATTTTTATTAGATTGTACTTTTGCATTGAAAAATTCCCCAAAAATTGAGAAGTAGGTATATATCTTTCAACGACGATTTGTTTACGCGGCTGGTCTACAGCACGTAACTGATCGTAGAGCATACGGACAGGACCGTTCCAGAGAAAATATTTTGATCCATAATTGAATTTTAATTTACGGAAAAAACGCAAGAATAGAACTTTTTCGTATAAGACTATTCTATTATAAATTTCGTTAAGAAGCTGTAGTTTAATTTTTATAGATTATACACGCCACACCCTGTAGTGTCATGTTGCTTCGATTTTAGACAAAGAACAAAATTAGTGGAAGAAATGTGAGGGGTTAAGTGTTTATTACGAGTGGCAAATAACTACTGATATCTCTTGATATATTTACTTAATTTTTATTCCGGCCTGATTAATTTTTTGATGTTTTGCAAACGAGGCAATTTTATAAATTTCATAATTTTTTTATATTTTGATTAACTAATGCTTCTGTCATAATTACGAACTTATGGATTAAAAATGCGTATAAATTGTTCCAAATTCTACATACATTTAAAGAAAATGCATAATCTTTATGTTGTTTATTTACATTATTCAATTTATAAAGCGTTTCATGGACATTTCTAACAGCAATATGGAGGTAGGTTTATTTTCCTGAGAGTTCGCTCTGTATTTCTGCGAAAGTTTTGTTTTTAGTTTCTGGAATTATAAATAGTACGAAAAATATTCCAGTTACCATCACAATAGCGAAAAAGTAAAAGGTAATGTCGTTACCGATGGCTGACGCCACGTTCAAATAGAATTTTGTTACGATAAAGGCCAGAAACCAGTTGAACACGGCAGCGGCCGAACCACATTTTGCTTTAATCTCCGGAGGAAATATTTCCGAGGAAGCCAGCCATGGTATAGGTCCCAGTCCGATCGAGAACGCTATGATGAATATTATAAGAGAGAGGATGGGGAGGAAGCCTATATCTTGAATTCCATATTTATCGAGAGCCTCGTAGTTCTTCAGAGAGAAAAACAATCCTAATAGAGCGGTAGATAGGGCCATTAAGGCGCATGATGCCATCAGCAGAATTTTTCTTCCGAGCAACTCAATGGACCACGAGGAGAACACTGTGGCGATCACTTGGACGATACCGATGATGATAACGCACCAATGTGCCTCTAAGCTAGATCCGGCGGACGTGAAAATTTCCTTCGCATAAAAGATGACGGCGTTGATGCCGGACAATTGCTGGTAGAACATCAGCATGAAGCAGATCAGCGTTGCTTTTATAGCGGCCTTGGTCTTCAGAGTCTCCCAAAATCCAGCACTCTCCGCTTCTGAGGCCATTTGCTCTTGTATGGTTTTGATCTCTTCGGAGGGATCGTAGTCTTTTCCTCGAAATTTTTTATATGCTTTCGGTATCTTATCGACTTTTCCTTTCCTGATCATATAAACAGGCGTTTCCGATTGGAACAGGAAAACTATTCCGAAAACGATTGGCACCGCTAACATTAGGTAATGAAATACCACCATCGGCACAGCGTATCCAAAAACCTGAGCGTACAAAATGCCAATCGTTATGAACAACTGGAAGAACGTACCTGCAAGATGCAAAGGACGATTAAAAAATTGGTGGTTTCGTCTAGGATGACAACTTTTCGTGGAGAACAGAAATAGAAAGATATCCTATGTCAATTCCAGGAAATTATAAACATTTATCTTTTTTATTTTATTTAAAAAGTTTAAACGATATTTATTAAGCAAAATTGTACGTCGCTTTAGTTGAAATGTAATTATTTTAATGGCTGCGATTGTATCGTCTTAAGAAATGATTACTGTGGATACGAAATTATTGTTAATTTTCTTCAAGCAGTGGATCAGTAACAGCACTCAATTAACTTGCATCACAACTTGCACGAAATTTGAAACATTCTGTACCTAGATAAATTTTCTGTATGTGTATATACGAAAAGTCAGGAGTAGTTAACGGCGGTTTCACTATTTTTAACTACTTTTATTTCGGTGGTTTTGGAAGATATCCACCTCAAGTAAATTAAATAGCAGAGCAATTACTTCTCTTTGAATGCTATAATATCGAATGTAGTAAACGTTGATAGAAATTTGTCAAAACAATGAAAAAACAAAATTAAATATTCAATAAATTGATGAACATACGCATAACTTTCTGCAGAGGGACAAACCGAAAAATTATTTTAAACAATTCAGCTTTCAGATACCGTCTGTAAATCGTGGAATCAGAATAAAAATTTTACTATGCGCCATAGTAGGTAACTTAGGTATCTGAAAATATTTCAGGAGATGATGCATGGAATATTTTCAGAAAACGTACGCACTTAAGTCCTAAAGCGCTCAGTTTTCGAGATACAGAATGTTAAAATTTAATCAAATCCCATTTATTATTTGGTCAAATATCTCTGACCATATTTGATGAAGACTAATGAATCTTCTATTAACGATTTAACTAAATAGACGTCAAATTCAACAAACTTTTATATAATTCTGTGAACCAGTGGAGGAGAGACATTGACACTAAGAATTACAGAAGTTCGACGCTACTGAATTTCTCTAAACTTAATAGGAGCATTTGCATTTGGTTACTAATTATTTTTCTAAGAAGTTTTTTTTTTCTATTTTATATAAATCGAAAAACTAGTCATATTCGAGTAATTACTTATATTTTCTAAAATAAACTTATCTATCACACTGTTGAACAATTAATCGAGAGAAACCGTAACACTACTTGCTTTACAGAAAAAAATTATGAATTTGTCTGTTATAAATATGATTATAAATAGATTGGCATCATTAAAAGTCCTTAATAGTCATTATTAAAAGAATTTAGAATTTCTGAGGGTACTGCTAATAATAATAACAATTTCCGAAATAATCTTTTCGGAATATTGATGATCACACTGTATCTATTTAAACCTTTAATTCTAATAACAAATTCTTATAGACACATATTTTCTGTGAAACGAATGGTTTTACAATTATTACTGTTGATTTATGTATTCATTTAGATATAAATAAAAATAACTCGAAAAGCTCCACTTCTAATAAATCGGATTTATCGTTATCTACTTAAATTGTAAGGCCAAATTTCATTAATCTATATTACCTATATATCATCATGAATAAATATGATATTTTTCAAAAGTATTGTCAGTCTGTATCTAGAAAACTAATTCTTTACTTCATAAAATCTCATATTATAAAGTTGTCTTTTTTCTTAAATCGCCTCCTGCAATATTTTTATATACTAAAGTCCATCTAAACATTGAGTTGAACGACGTAAATAAAACTTAACAAAAGGTAGAACCATGTTGTCATATTTAGTCTTATCTTTTTGTATTAATGTGGGAAGAAAGTTTTTTAATTTATTATAATAAGAAAAAACTCAAATGTTGTTATGCGATTTTCATTTGTTTTCAAGCTATGAAATACATTTCAAAAAGTTAATTTATTGATTAAATGTTCAATAACACCACCATTGGCCTCTAGACACTTTCTGCATTTTAAGGTTGTTTCAATGTCATTTCAAGGTCAAATTGAGAAAAAACCGAGCAATCAAGTCCAACCACATGTTATACGGGATTTTGGGGTCTCTGATTTCGAATCCGAGGTCAGTTTGTCTGTATCAGCTTATTTGAAGGTCAACTCAAGGTCAAGTTGAGAAAACCGAGCAATTAAGTCTAACCGCCTGTTATATAGGTTTTTGGGTTAACTGAGTTCGAATCTGAAGTCAGTTTCTCTGCATCAGGTCATTTTAAGGTTGTTTCAAGGTCATTTAAAGGTCAGATCAAGAAAAAACCAAGAAATCGATTACCGTTTTTGAAGTCTCTGAGTTCGAATCCAAGGTCCAATTATAAGACGATTTAGTCCTCCACTACTTGATTTGTGTCGATTAGCTTAATGTGAACCGATGGTAAGGAGGATTGGCCAAGTTTTAGGTCACTGATGTGAAACTCATGCGAAGTCCTACAACCTTCGTACAGGTCATTTTTGTGTGAAACAAGTAGTTTTCGAGATAAAAGATCTGCTCATTTGCTCTTTCAGATTAACTTGTCTGAACCTTACGTACGTACTTGTGTTTAAACTCAAATGATTTTAAAAAACTTATTTTTATTATCAACAATTTTAGCTTACTGACCTTACCAGAAGTCCTTTTTCTCAAATCAACCTTGGAATATCCTTGAACCTTTATTAATACATATACATGTACCTCGGATTTGGACTCAGCAACTAATTGATTCCAGGGTTTATTCCATAAATTAACATTCAAATGGCCTTCAAATGACCTGACGCAGACAAACTGACCTCAGATTTGATCTCAGCAACTGCAAATACGTTTATAACAGGCGGTTAGACGTTGGTCTCAACTTGACCTTGAAATGACCTTGAGACGACCTTCAAATAACCTGATACAGACTAATTGGCCTCCGATTTGGACTGGACAAGCCATAAAACCTAAACTCCGAGATACTTTAATTTAATACACTTTTTCTCAATCTGACCTCTAATTGACCTTGATCCTGACTAAAAAAATTTTCCTCTTTCGGCCAAAAATGAAGGGGGCGAAAACCGGTCTAATTAACCGTCCCGCATTGATTGCTGCTATAGATAATACAATAATGTATTAATTTAATTGAAATAAGTGTTTCTATGATTGTTAAACGTGAATTCTATTAACTCCAAAAGTAGTTGGTATATGCATGCATATACAGGGTGGGCCACCAGTAACGCCTCGGTCGCTAGTGACCAAACGGCAAATGTTATAGAAACATGTTTAGGTGGGTATGTGTAGGTTGATTACGGCTACATTTTAAAAATATTTTGAAATATACAGGGTGTCCAGGAAAAGCGTACCATATCAAAGTTATGTTTTTTTAAATGGAACACCCTGTATTTTACTGCATTTTTGAAAGCACCGTAAAAAAATAGGTGAACTTTATTAAAGGTTCTGCATACCTAGGACTTACAGTTTGTGAGATATTTCAATTTTAGTGAAAATGCAGGCATAGCGTAGAAATTTAATATTAGCAATAAAAAAATAATTTTAAGGAAGCAGCTTTGGAGGGTCTATTTTAGATCCTTGAAGTTATAAATTGTTATATTTGTCGTCACTTAGTATTATACAGGGTGTTCAAAAAACTGCTGAATACTTCTCTCAACTTTAAACAGCAATAACTTGGTTATTTTAAATGGAACACCCAGTATATTTTTACTTTGGGAGTTGGGAAATTTAAAACTCTTTCAAACTGTGTATAGGTTCCCTATACCTATCTCTAACGGTATTGGAGATATTTGTGCCGTTTCGTTTTTTATCGATTTTTTTTGTAAGATGTATCCACGTGTCTTTATCGAGGTCTTTACTGAATTGGTTTGGGTTCTTCTTGATGACGTCTCTTTAAATATATTGAGAAAAATGAGGATGCAATTAGATGGCGCACCTGCAAATTTTTCATATTCAGTGAGAAATTATTTAAATCGAAAATTTAGTAATAAATGGATAAGTAGGAATGGTGCATGTCAGTGGCCACGTAGGTGTCCAGACCTCACCGTAATGGACTTCTTTGTTGCGAGCTATATAAAAAATCTTGTATACAATGTTCCACCTATTACTTGCGATGATATTGGAGGGAAGGATTAGAGATGCATTTGCGTGAGAATATCATTTGAAGATAGAATAAGATGCTGTATTCAGGAGAATGGTTATCAATTCGAACATCAATTAAAATTTTTCTTTGTTTTTTCTAAAAGTAAAAGTTCCTTTTATCATTATCATGAAAATATTCAAAAAAGTTTTCTAATAAAAAATATTATTTTATAAGCAGAATGATTATAAAAAGTTATTAATTTTGTATAAATATGTTTGTAGTAAGTAACTGAATTATTTATGAACAAGAAAAATATTTATTAAAGAAAATTTTACTTTTAGAAGAAACAAAGAAAAATTTTAATAGATGTTCGAATTGATAACCTTTCTCTTGAATACAGCATCTTATTCTATCTTCAAATGATATTCTCACATTCCTTAGAATAGTTATTTGGGGTGATATATCTAATCCTTTTCTTCATATCATCGCAAGTAGTAGGTGGAACACTGTGTACAAGATATATATTTATACAGCCCGAAACAAAGAAGTCTATTACGAGAGGTTTGGACACCTGTGGTAGCCACTGACATGGACCATTCTTACCTACTCATTTATTACTTATTTATCGATTTATATAATTCCTCACTGAATATGAAAAATGTGCAGGTGCGCCATCTAATTGCATTCACATTTTTCTCCTTATATTTAAAGAGACGTCATCAAGAAGAACTCAAACCAATTCAGTAAAGACCTCGATAAAGACACGTGGATACATCTTACAAAAAAAAAATCGATAAAAAACGAAACGGCACAAATATCTCCAATACCGTTAGAGATAGGTATAGGGAACCTATACACAGTTTGAAAGAGTTTTAAATTTCCCAACTCCCAAAGTAAAAATATACTGGGTGTTCCATTTAAAATAACCAAGTTATTGCTGTTTAAAGTTGAGAGAAGTATTCAGCAGTTTTTTGAACACCCTGTATAATACTAAGTGACGACAAATATAACAATTTATAACTTCAAGGATCTAAAATAGACCCTCCAAAGCTGCTTCCTTAAAATTATTTTTTTATTGCTAATATTAAATTTCTACGCTATGCCTGCATTTTCACTAAAATTGAAATATCTCACAAACTGTAAGTCCTAGGTATGCAGAACCTTTAATAAAGTTCACCTATTTTTTTACGGTGCTTTCAAAAATGCAGTAAAATACAGGGTGTTCCATTTAAAAAAACATAACTTTGATATGGTACGCTTTTCCTGGACACCCTGTATATTTCAAAATATTTTTAAAATGTAGCCGTAATCAACCTACACATACCCACCTAAACAGGTTTCTGTAACATTTGCCGTTTGGTCACTAGCGACCGAGGCGTTACTGGTGGCCCACCCTCTATATTTTGTAATTCTTTTTCAAAAAAACAACACGCTCTGATTGAGGACGAATCCGAAGCGCTCAAAAGTCATTCAACTCTCGAGCATTTTTAGATGGACCATGGATCTCGATATAGATACATGCTCGATGAAAACTTCTGAACACTACATTTTCAATTACCTAGCCTTCCTCGAATCTCAGTTTCCGCTATCTCGCTCGTGTACAGAGGCGCGGTGACGCAGAAAGATCCCCCCGCCACGCCGGTCAAGAACCTTCCCGCGTATATCATGGCTACGTGCTGCGAGAAAATGATTAACAGCCATCCGATGACGAAGGGGAACACGGTGAGTAACACGGTGGGTTTCCTGCCGATAGCGTCAGAGATCCATCCTATGGGGAAACACATCACCATGGCTCCGAGGGTCATGCTGGAACCGGCCCAACCGAGCTGGTCGTCGTCCATCTTAAAATCGTTCAGTTTTCCCTGCTTCAGGTCCTGCGAGATATTAGCCGACCAGCCCAGAGCGGTGCCAGCTCCCAATGCTCCTGTTAGAAGAGGAAGCATGAATTTTATTCAGGCTAGTGTGTGAAAGTATCCTATACCCACTTTTCATAAGGTGATCCGTAGCTAAGAAAGAGTACATTATATACTTGGGTTGAGACGTGAGCTACTATTTACTGATCATTTTTTTACAGGGTGTTAATGAACTTATGTCAAATATATTTGCGACATGTCCGTTATATCAAAATGAGGCAAATAATCTGACTTACCCCAACATTGCAGGGAGCCACCTTTTGAGAATTGCTGATTTTCATAGAAGATGTTCGATGTGCCCACCATTGGCTTGCACACAAGCTTCAAGATATCGATTCAGGTCGTTCAGGATATCTTGCACGGTACACTTGACAAGTTCTGTGAGCATTTTCGGTTGCTTCGCCATAAATTATAAGCATATCATAATATTCTCGATTGCTAAATAAATGCGCCATTTTCAAAAGAAAACTTGGAAATACGGCTATTAAATATACTCTCGAAAAACAGCACAGCAATCACTACAACAATGTATTACAAACTAACTTTCGAATACAGTCCAGCTTACAAACTCGTAATTATGTTACAGAATCTTTTATAAGTACTCGCCGCGATAAAATATATGTATTTTAGCAGCTCCAAAACAGTTTTTAACGCATTTTTAATTAGCCTTTTTCTCTATGACCTTAAACTTCCGATACAAGTTTGTGACATCAGTTAACTCAATTTTTGCTCCTTTTTCATCACTTTAAATTTTTTATATAAGTTCATTAACACCCTGTATATAATGTGCGACGTCTATAATGGCCTTCTCAACCGAAGTATAGGAATATACAATATTTTTTACTACTAACATTGATATATTGCCATATTTGATTTGATTAGATTTTAATATTAGCAATTTCTTATGTTCTTCCAAATATTTCAAAATATCAAGTTGTTTGGGAGTTCAGTTGTCAAACCAACAAAATGAAACTAATATAATCATAGATCTAAAGGTATATTATTATCCAGGGATGGCCAGAAGTATGGAATAAAATTCATATCTTTTGAATGAGTTAATTTTTTTTAAAACGCCGAAACACGTTAACTGATTTTGATTTTTTCCCATCTTTCGGTTATATAATAATTAATTTTTCTTCAACCCCCTAACCCCCAGCTACCCCTACTTTTTTTTTCAAATGGAAACATAAGGCATGAGGGGGCTCGTTGAAAAGCTTATAGAAAACCGAATCCAGCCATACCAAATAAACAAGTTTTATTTTTTCAATAACAAGTTTTTTTTCATTTAGAAATTGAAACAACTAGATAATTTACAAAAATAAACTCAATGTCGCAAATGCTGAAAATGTCCTCCATTCACTATTTGGCATTCTCCAAGACGATAGTAAAAGCTGTCCACAGCATTCTGAATGACTTCAGCTGGTAAATTATGCATCTCCGCCCTAATCTTGTTCTTTAAATTCTCAATATTATCCGGTCTGTCCTGGTAGACTCTTTCTTTCAAATATCCCCAAAGAAAATAATCCAGGGGTGTTAAGTCGGGGGATCTTGGCGGCCATTCAACTGTACCCCGTCTACCAATCCAGCGATTTGGAAACATTTCATCTAAGTATCTTCGAACATCAATACCAAAATGTGGGGGAGCGCCATCTTGTTGGAACCAAATTCTTTCATTCGGTATATCTGGATCAATTTCATGAGGGAAAATCACAGCTAGAGCAGGTATCAGGTCAAATGTTAGGAAATCCAGGTAGCGTGCGGCAGTAAGATTTTCTTCAAAAAAGAATGGGCCCAAGATTCTGTTGTTGATGATACCTGCCCATACATTAACTTTTTGTGGATGCTGCGTATGCGATTCGCATGTCCAGTGTGGATTTTCCTGGGACCAAAAGCGATAGTTGTGCCTGTTAACCACTCCATTTAAATAAAACGTAGCTTCATCCGAAAAAAGTACGTCTCGTTGAAAACCATTATTGTCGTCACACCGTCTCATCATTTCCTCACAAAATTGTAATCGCCTATCATAATCGTCTTCCAAAAGCTCTTGGACAAGACATACCTTATAGGGGTGGTATTTCTCTTGTTTCAGAAACATTCGAATTGCAGTTCGAGAAGCATCGTGATTGCGGGCCAATGAAACAGTTGAAGTATGAGGATTTTCAACAAGTTCTAATGCAATGTCTAATTTCTTTTCTTCATTCAAAGCACGTGCCCGTCCAGTTTTGGGCAAAGTCTGTACTGTACCGTGTTCCTCAAATTTGTGAAATATTTTACTAACTGTCCCTTGCGAGATTTGGTTTTCGGGATATTTCGCATTAAATAAATCGCGCACTTCAGCCTGACTTCTTATTTTGTCTCCACATCCAAGCAATATCAAGATTTCGATGCGTTGCCTTTCCGACAATACCATTGCAATTCAGTAAATAACTTGATTTTGACACAATAGTAACGTTTCGAACTCCAATTTACAACTAAAGCGAAAAATTAACCAGAAAGCCTGGCAAGTAAGTGGTGCCAAAAAAACGCAACATAAAAAATATATCTTTTTTGCGTTAGCAGTGATAGGTACAGTTTCAAATTCTTTATTTTATTCTGTGCAAATTCATGGAGGATAACACTGAAGATAATTAAATTTTATTTCACTTGTTAAGTAGGTGTTTTATACAACCCTAAAAACCTTGCTATTGAAAAAATAAAACTTGTTTATTTGGTATGGCTGGATTCGGTTTTCTATAAGCTTTTCAACGAGCCCCCTTATGCCTTATGTTTCCATTTAAAAAAAAAGTAGGGGTAGCTGGGGGTTGAAGAAAAATTAATTATTATATAACCGAAAGATGAGAAAATCAGTTAACGTGTTTCGGCGTTTTAAAAAAAATTAACTCATTCAGAAGATATAAATTTTTTCCGTACTTCTGACCATCCCTGTATATTAGATCTATGAATGCAATATAATTTTAAATGCCATTTTCCAGAAAATAGACGCTATATAAAACTTCTAGGTAAAACGTGTGAATAAAATTGAAAAATGTTTGAATGTTTTAGTGACAGTGATTTAATGATGGAAGCGTGTACCCGCCTGAACTTAGAGGTTAAGCAATTAGTGTAAGTAGTGATTTGTTGCCAGAAAAATCGAAAAGATTGTACATGAATGCATACACTTAATTAAAAATATGTGAAGAAAAGAAAACTGGTAAAATAACAGAAAATGTTTTATTGGAATATTTCAAAGAAAAAGTCCTTAATAAAATTTGGTGGGTTGGTCTTACATAAGAAGATACAGCACTGTTTCAAACTCCTTAGTATTTCTGAAATGGTTTGAAATAAAAACTCAATTATTGCATCGTGTAGTGGTATTAGCCAAAAATAAAATGCCCAGTGCCGTAGATAATCGGGTGGGTACTGGTACCATTTTTATACAAATAAAATACATTAAATCGGTGGTTCTTTAATTATCCTGTATTTTTTAGATAGCAGTCTTTTAATAAAACAGTATTTCGATATACAGGGCGCTATAGGTATCAATTCAAAAAGTTCACTTGCTGATGAATCCTGACTTTATATGGATGTAATTCATAGTTGACTTCGTTTTCGAGATACAGGGTGTTGAAATTAGAAAAAATATCATGAAATATCTTTAAGAACAAATAGGAGCCTAAGAATTTCGACACGAATGAGTTCTCTGCATCTTCAATTAATATTACCAACGATATTTCTAAGAATTTTTTTTACATTTTGTTTGAAGAAAGAGCCACTTTATAGTCAGATTTTTTAATTTTAAAAAGATCTTACCACACAGTTAAATATCTCTAAAATTATTCGTTTCACAAAATCAGTTTCTGGGATGTTTTCTAGATATGTATAATTTTAAATAGAAGCAATGGACCAAAAGTTAAAAAAAATCATTGTTGTAGAAAATTTGATATTTATTTAAAAGTTATACACTTAAAAAAACTAGAATTTTTTACGTCAAAGTTATTTTACGCTTTACGTTGTACTTGTATGTCTAACAAAAAACTGTATTTGTGGAACAATATTATTATTATTTAGCTGTTTTCGATTTACTTACGTAACTGTGCTGTAAGGCCACTTTAATATAAAAAAAATATTACCCTAGAACAATTTCTTCTTCGAACGTAATGTAAAGAATATTTATTTTAAAGAAATTACATTGGTTATAAAAACATTTCGAATTTGCACATACTTTTTGGAGTCGAAATTATAATATTCTGGTAGCACTGTAGCCAATTTAGCCAGTTATTTTTCTACTTGGATAAAACAATGATACAACTTTCATCAGCCTCGGTCAAACATCCTCAGAGATATTTTAGAAAATGTGATATTTGTTTGCTAATTTCAATGCCCTATATCTCGAAAACAAAATCCATTTACGTTCATATTGTTGGTATATTCCGTTTACCATAATAGGTATATTTTCTCAACTGGTGAATTTTGCGCATTAAAACATGAACCATCCTGTGATTTGTAGTAAAATAGCAAAATTTCAGTGAACAAATAAATTATTAGGCTTTGGACATTAGATAATAAATTGTTTTAAATAAACAACAGATAAGCTATTTCTATAAAATTGCTATCCTAAATTCAAAAGATTATTAAAAAAATGTCAGTATTTTGAATGTAAAGTAGATAGATTACTTTCTGACAGTATTACGGATCACCTTGTATGTTTGCAGACCTTTATTGATAATACACCATCTTAATACTCTCAAATTTAGTTTTTGGTGTATAATTTTTTTTTTTTTAGTTAAAGCTAAAGCCTAGTAGTCATCTGCGCTCCGTATCTCCATATCAGGTATTATAATATAAATATAAATTTATAGTGTGTACGTCCTGCGCTCTGTGTTTGCGAACAAGCTGCGTTCCATTTTGGCGATCCGAGAGTGTGTCGGTAAACACGCGAACACAAAGAGGAGCGGAGCAATAGTGTGGACGGTAGTAGGAGCACAAGTTAGTACGTGTCAGTTTATCAATCAGCGTTGCGGTACTTATTCTATAAACTTTGGGTGCGATCATGGAATGAAATGAAAAAAAAAATTTAATAGAAGAGTACAAAAATACCCCTGTTTTGTGGAATCCGAAAAATAAAAACTCAAAGTCACAGCTAATATGTCTTGCATTGAAATGGCTTTCCTAAATTTAGTATCTCTTTTTTTGAATTCTTGGTACCACTAAATTGATTAAGTAATCAAAATCTGAAGGATGCACGCCACTTCTTCTCATTTTTCCAAAATCTTCATGGAGGCTCATAATCTTCCACTATATTATGTATTAGTATATAATATAGCGCTTGCTGTCATATTAGATGCGATTGGAGACGATATGTTTTTACGACTAACGCTCTTCGAACACTGCGGATACAGATGATCGCAGTACGATACACGCCTAGCGTGAACATTGTGAACCGATACTGCACTGTCACTTCAAATTTCGCCCATGTTTTGAACTTATCAGCGAACCACCCAAACCACGGATTTTTNACCAACCATATTGTCGTTAAGTCGACATCTTCGGGGCGTCGGACTGCAAAAACTTCTCAAGAATTTTGTCGGACAATAAGATACTTTCATTTCAAATCTTATTACCAAACCCTCCCAGAAAAATCACCAACCATAATGTCACCAAATCGACATATTTGGGGTGGGGGACAAACACAAAATGGCGAAATTTTTGTCGGACAAATTTTTTGAGGGGTTTAAAAAAATATATCTTTCATTTAATCTTAAAAAAGTGCTGGTCATAACATTCCGTGTTTATGCCAGATTGACATGTTTTCCTGAAAATCACGGGAAAACTTACCACTGTTGAATTTTCCTCGTAGCCAAATCTCGTCAAACTTAAGCTGCACGCAAAGTTACAGCTTGCTGGTAATCATTTATTTTTTTGTACGTGGGTCCGTGGACTATACAGTTACGGAGCGCAGATGACTATATTAGTATTCGTGTAGAATTTAACCCTACTTGCCAAACGTGAATCATAATTCATAAACATTTTCTTAATCTTTCTATAAAATACAAAACGCCGCATTTTTCTTTCTTACTCACCTATACAGATAGAGACGGCCGCTATATATTGAGGAAGCTTCTTGGCTTTATTTCCTTCTGACATTTTTCAACTCGTCCTCTTCTTGAAGTTATATTTCGTCGATAATTCCAGTAAATATTAATACCTCCCAAAAAGGAGATCGTTAAAATCTCGTAAAAAACATACAAACAAAAATTAAATGTGTACTACTACTGACAGTGACATTGAATAGTTGTCATCTATTAAATGATTATCGGAGCTCTTTGTTCTTGACAATATTATCAATCAGACTCGAACTTAAGCAAAATATATCCTAAATAGAGGTAGTAATAAAGCTCTATTTTTGTAGTCAAGGATTTATATAAGATGGTTGGTTTTGTAGCAGATTTTCTTGTGCAAGTACAGTTTTAGAATGAGTATTTAGTCCAGCTGAACAACACTCACCAGTTATTATAGTCTTTAGGAAGCTGGACAAATCCTACAATCCTACAAACTGTTGGATTAAAAATAAATAAAGCATGTCTTCATGAAATAACACCTGAAATACTGTTTCTTTTTAGATAAAATGGTAAATACTTGAGTATAGACTATCGGTTTCAAAAGATGCATCATTGTACTTAAAGGCTGTAATATTTTCAGTGCGACTTAACAGCTGATCAAGAGTTCATAGAATAAAATTTTTTATTTAATTTGGGCCCCTCTATCTCCAAGTTATTATGAGTTTGCTGGATAAAAAGGGAAAATATAACAATAAATTAATTTAAAATAAAAAAATACAAATACTTTTAGTAAACATCAACCCTCTATGTATTACATTTAGGTAAGTTTGTTAGTATTACATAAAAATTATTAAGAAAAATTAATGTAATTGTTAAGCATTCATTTCGGCATTTTCATTGTTTAATAATATTGATCTTGACTAAATATTTATAAAAGGGGATAAAATCCTACAATTTTTCAGGAAGTAAAAATAATGATAAATATACTTTAATAGTAATTACACCAATGACACGTTTTGGATTTGGTACATAATCGGAAGTGGTTAAGTCTATATACTAAACAAAAATAACAAGACAGTTCTTTATATTTCTTATTCAACCAATCAGCGACCGCATTATCTCGGGCGAAGGTATAACAGTTTGTTACTGTTCGTTGTAAACGAATCATAAATTTTGGCGAAGCCAAGATTTAGAGATTTTTTGTTAATACCAGTTGTGCAATTCTGAGTTGCCTAGCTCGGCGATCACGTGGCTCATATATTTAAAAATATACTTAATATAAAACCTTTTTAAATAACTATATTTGCTAGATCTACGTAAAACTTTAGCACGGAAGTATTTAGTATTTAGTTGTATTTAGTACAAAAGTAATTTTTGTATTTCTTGATGAGGTTTGATCAATTAAATTTTGATTTTGTCCCCACTAATATGGCTTTCAATATTTAGTTTAGTTTAAAATACTTGCTGTTACCTTCCATATGGCGAAAGTTTTAAATAATTCAACGAGAAGAACACTCCCGTTATAAAAAAACTCAATTTAATAAATTATTCAGTATTTGGCGCGCCATTATATAAATTTGAAGATGTCTAGACTTGGTAGGTCGAATATGAGGCAGGTTAAACTTTGTGATTTTAATGGTAAGAAGTCTATTACTTCTATTTTATATAAAAATAATGCAGGTTTTGATATGGAAAATAGACGAATAAAACTAAGTAACATAACAGATACTCCTATTACTTAACGTATTGTTATTAAAGTAGCAGCTCTTCGAGGATATGGACTGCCAACAAAAAATAACGCACATTCGAAAATCCATCCAGTAATAATAAAGGGGCCACATCAAATCGGCAATGACTGTCCGTCGAGAACTTATTGTAATAAAAGCCGGGACTCCTGATGGGTTATTTGTTAGTTCTCGGCACGGATGGGTCAACTCAATCAACAATACTTAAGTTAAGTTAAGGGTTTTCAAGTAGGTTTAGCGTCGCCATAAAGTCGTTGAGAAACTGGTGCCTCTTGTCACCGGGAGTAATAAACTTCCAAAGCTCGACCATCTCAGTCCTTCGGAGAAGGCCTCATCAAATCTAGCAATGATTTTGAACAAGTAGACTTAGATCGTCGGCTACATGTTGTTGGGCATCTGGTATCGACTGACTGCGTCGGTTCAGACTATGGTGAAGGGAAAAATCGATATTTCTAATAACGCGCGAAATACATTCGAAAAGACGTAAGAATTCCCAGATATTTAAATAAGTTGTTAGAATGTTGTGAGGAAAATAATAATATATCAAATAGCTGGTTTTTAGGCGGAGTTTCCAAGCTATAAAAATATATTAAATGAGATTGACGAATCTGTCCCGTGTTGCTATACGTCACAAGAGGAAGGTGTAGGGTTACTTGTAAGTTCAGTTTAGTCTCAAAATTATCCATTGTAAATTCAGTCAATTATATATCAACATGGTATAATTAAGCCATTTCAACCCCCGATATTCAGGGAGCCCACCAATAAGATAATAACAGAAACTTCTGGACCCAAGAAATGGGCATGTCGAAGCGAGATGTCGAATTCAGGAGAGATCTCTGAAAAAAGGCGTTTCTCCTTGGATTCCACACTGCCCAGTTTTCTTAATTTTAGTGTCTCGGGTTAATTTAATAACGGATAAAGTCTTTCCAAATTTTGCTATGGATTGCGCTGTCGGATGTAAATTAATCAATAATGTTTGTTCGAATCCGCTGTGTCTTCGTTATTTTGTTTGTGTTTTTTTATTGTTATTAAAACCTTTCCTGGAAAGTTTTGGTGTTTTTTTGTTCTTCCAACTTAAGTGTCACCCTATATTACCAACCACTGGATTACATTCTACATGAGCGACGTACGGAATTCATTCTCTGAACGTACAACATTTCTAAATTCCCACGTATTAATTAAAGTGTAGATGATAAAAATTATAAACTCCCTTTCGAGAAGTTAATACTAAATTCTCTCGAAATCCAGTATCGTTATGATACTAGTCATAACGGTAGATAAATAAAGAAATAACTTAGGATACATTATAGAGCAAAGGTCATCCTTTAATTTTGGCGCGTTGTTCATAAATTCTTAAGATTTGGACCAAATTTTTATAAAGGAGATAAAATTAAGACTGGGAAGATTAATATATGACAACATTAAAACTAAGGTTTATGATTATCGTAAAGTTAACTTTAAATTAGAATTATGATCTTTTTTACAAGTCACTATAAACACCAGCATCACAATCGATTAATTTATCGCAATATTAAACAGAATTTAGTTCATCTGAAATTGAAATAAATTAAAGAATGCGGTATATGGTCAGAAGAGTCACAATATAAACGTGTCTGACATGCACAAGGGTCAACATAAATTTTATCTGGAACATGTTGTCTTAAACATTTTACTCGTCACGTAGATTTCCCTAAACATTAAATTTTCTAAACCTTATTTAACCCCTATAAATAGAAAATTCACTTCCTCTATCCAAGAAAGATATTTATCGTTTTGTTCTATTTATACCAGCGGATTATTCGTTGCGGGTTATATTTTGTTAATGTTGGTACAACAAAGTTCTCAAAATTTGTTATTTACCCCCGGTGCATTAGTTACAGATGAGACTCTGTTTACATGAAATGAAATATTTAATTGACAACGCACATGTCTGCGAATTTAAAAATCCGCATGGCAACAGGATCACTTCCAGCGCCGTTGTTTTCAACGCTTTGGCTATTGTCGACGACGCTAATTGGACCATTCATATTGCCAAACCCAATAGATAGTTTTCAGTACCTCGAATTCCTTCGAAATGATTTACATTGACCATTTGAAGATGTGACCTTCGTTTTTGACGAAATATCCGAGTTTACATTGATGAAGTCCAAGAAGTAAGGTGTACTGGACGAGGACTGATAATGAAGTGTACTGTACTGAAATAGAAACTGTTGACGATTTACGGGGACATATTACAGATGCTACCAATAATTTAGGTACGACCATCGAGAACAAAGAACATTTGTCTTGGTTATTTAACATTATTGCGAATTAATAACGAATAATAAAAGTAAGAATAAAATTAAACAATAGTAACAGTAATCGGATTCACTAAATAAGCTAGCAATGATAAAACTCAACTTACCTCCTTAAAATCATTTTATTTTCTATGCGTAAGCTTTTTGTACATGCCAGTTGAAAGTTATAACAGTCAACCAAATTTCAGTAGCGTGTAGACGTTTTGATTCCATGCATTGTACTTATATCTCATATATTTTTTCTAAACTTGTGAATCGCCGTGCATAAAACTTACCTAAATTACAGTTCAAATTTACATAACCGGAAGCATAAGTTAAACGGCGGATATTGTAAATATCAGAACAAATATTACCCAACCACGTCACAGACGAGGAGAGGCTTCCGTCCGTTAATTAAATGAATGTGTTTCTGCAGCTGTTGAAGCTATGAGTTGAGCAAACATGGACATTAATTTAATAATTAATGTTTTCGGTAATTGATTCCTACACTCGTAAAAATTTTATGGAAAATTACACACTCGATCATTGGTTATTTTGACGTCACTGTAGGTAACGTAAAATTACATAATAATAATATGTTAAAGTCTTCTAAATTAGAATTATGATCTTTTTTATAAGTCACTATAAACACCAGCATCACAATCG
>NW_019416471.1:221301-226844 GCF_000390285.2 Anoplophora glabripennis | reverse complement strand
TTCAGCCATTCAATGCAGGAATGATGGAAGACCTCATTAATTAGGGGTGTGGTCAAATGCCAACCGGTGTCAATCTCTCACATTGACCCAAGCCAACATTCTTCCACCCTACCATACCTGCACAGAGGGTGCCAATCCTCCGTACAAGCATAGCTAATCTACGGTCTACCGGCCGTGGGATCATACATCATACAATAAAGTTACATTAAGCATGTAATTTTGTACTTTTTGTGTAATTCACCAATATGTAAATTTACATTATCGATATATGTATATTTATGACTCCTGAAGTGTAATTTTACTAAGAAACAGGAAAACTACATCTAGGCATTATTTTGTAATACTTTTTAGAAAGAATACCTTTTTTAAAAAGATACCACGTCATCAAGACAAGTTACGACATATTAAGATTTATTAGTGTAGTAAATGATAGATTCTTTAGAGAAGAATATAAATTTCTGAGTTATACACAAAGATAAATAATACAGAATTTAAATAAATTAATTATTAAACAATTATATTGAAATAATAGTACAAGTTGGTTGGTATCAGGTTTAAATTAGCAAAGTCAGTGAAAATTAAAAATATGTATATACAATATACATATAAAGCAATTTATGTACTACTTATTTAGGGGACGTATGACACTATGCTAAAATTAGAATTAATTTCAGTAATTAACTAAGAACTTTTTCATCTCGCATAGTATCATACACAAATAGCAACAAAAATTATTATTGCAGTTTCTATATGATACTATGCAAGATTAAAAAGTTCTTAGTTAATTACTGAAATTAGTCTAACTTTAGCATAGTAGTCATACGACCCTAAGGGACGAATTGTATATTTAATTTTTCACACCTTTTCTTTTGGTGACGTATTTATTCTTCAATATTTAAATTTAAAAATGAACTACCTACCAAATAAGTTTCATACTCTCGAAAACCACATAAAGCTCGAATTAAGCTTTTTTATCTATGAGGTCTAATTAAATAAACAATATGTATCTACTTATCTAAAGCAAATATACAGAGTATTCCACTAAATGCGTTTATAAAAGAACCTACCTAAACACGTAGCGAAGGTTAAATTCCTGCATTGAAAATAATGGTTATAAAATATTTACTTTTGTTAAAATTTAATTGTTTAATATCAATATATGTTTGTTACTGTTTTTATTATTTTCAAGATTGTTATTGACTCACTCATTTGCGAGGGTTTAAGCAGATTCTGCTTTTTCGTTAGCGTCGTGTTCCTCAATTCATTATCATTATTTATTTTTTGCTCACTAATTTGCGAATAACTTGATAACAAAAAAATATATCGAACCCTTTTTAATGTCAAAGTGGAGCTATTTTTATGCTCTTCAAATTAACCTATAAAAAGTTGTATCCTGCTATTTCACGTTTCTAAGAAAACGTGAAACAACACAAACTTAGATAAATAGCGCCAATAAATAAGCAATCATCAATTTTTTGTGCTGAATTCATTTATGTAAAGAAAAATATAGCATTGCATTTAAATTTTTTGAGAAAAATCCATAAAACGGCATTCTTTTGAAATAATGCCATCTATAGGTTTCTATATTGAGGTAAATGACATTACGCATTCACCACGAGATAAAGCACGAAAAGACCTTTCCAACGAGGCATAGCGCTATGAGCTTTTGATGAGCCAGTGCAATGCATTTTTCTGATCAGACGTTAGGGGCTTCTCTCACCATTTCTGTCGAGAGATATAACAAAATGTCATTAACAAGAGTTATGCAATATTTGTACTATTTAATATACCGGAATAGGAAACACTTCTGAGAAAAATTTAACTCTATGTTTTGGTATGTAGATTGAAAACTATTTCCAGCGATTTCTCTTGGTCGATTTATTAATCAAATGTCTTTTCCCGAAGTTCTAGGGCCTATACTTTCTCTAATATCGTACCTCGCCGACATTAGTGGGACACCCTGTACACATACATTTTCTTCCATAAAATTAACTTCCAGTTTATAATAATTAAGTATTAGGATAAACGTTCTTCATGTATTTTCTAGATAATAGTTTTACTGCGGTTTTCATTTATATGAAAGTCTTTTCTTGGATGAAAATTTTTTTTCTGGTTCTTGCGTCCATATACATTTTATAGCTTTGAACCATTTCGAGAATAATTCTTCTTAAGAACATTAAACTGAAAATATAGTGTTAGTATTACAATAAGAAAATAAGTCTTAAATAGTAAGCTGCAATCTAGATGTCTGTGTATAAAGTTTAAGCAAAGTTCAATATGGTTATTATTGATGTTTTTCATATTCTTCAATTCAAACTATAAATGAAGATATATGGGTAGATTTATATAATTTTCACGATATTATCTTACTTCTGTATTTATTTTTAACATTATATTTAGGCACTTAAAACACTGTGCTATATTATTATGCCATAAATGAATCTAAACACGCCTATTGAACAACTAGCACAGTTGGTGATCACCGAGTGATCACATGATTAATCTAATTGGTTAAGCCAAACCAGGTCATGTAAACCCACACTTTTATTCGTACATTTTCATCAGCTATAGGAAAAAAGGATTAGGGAAAATATAACTTAAAATGGAAAAGGACAACGTAAAAAGTAAGAATACATTGCAGAAAGAAAATATATGTACATTAAATCGTGTAATTCTACACAATGTATCATGTATGTTCAATTCATTTAAATTTTTTGCAAATAAAAACTGTTATAAATGTAAAAAGCATTTGTGAATTTCCACAATGTTTACGAGTGTACAAATATAAAAAATAAATAAATGTAATAACTGCTGACTATCATTGCGGAAGAAACGCGACACAAATAACGCGGATAAATCCTGTTAAAAGTTTTTGCAGATAGCTTACGAGGAAGTTAGATGAAAAATAAATAGCCTGCTTTATACTGGTTCGGAAAAGATTCGAAACTTTTAATAAAAATATCGAAGATGCACTTTGCTGCCCTCGAGCAATACAAGTAACATACTCGAATTAAGATTCTGAGGAAGCTGTTATTTACAGCAGAAAGTTTGTATGTAGTTCAAAGGAATAAAATCTGGCGAAACTTATTTTGACTTTCCGGTGTTTCAAAACGTCATTTGTCTTCGTTTGCGACTGCTCCACGATAAAAATTGGGTATTGTTCTCGCCGGAATGGAGCGAACTCCTAACTCACATTGAGAGCAGCTCTTAGAGTGGATACAATCGCCTTACTTTGTTGCCAAGAATATCTATGAGAATTACAGGGGAACTGAAATATTTTACTAAATAGACCCTTATTGAGATGACATAACGCTCAGGAAAACCTCCCCGAAAAGTAAATTGTAAGAAACACACTATTTTGTATACGAATCATTTGAATTATTGACAACCTGATTAATAACAAATTCTCAAAACTTCACATATGACGAATAAGAAATACGTAGGCACAAATTGTGCAAAAAAAAACGTTAAACTAGTCTTCCGAATTCGAGTTATTCATAGAGGTACGTTTTAAAAAGTTTCCCTTTGCCGTACCTGCAGAAAAACAAGATTTGAAAACAAATATCGACAGCAATGTTGTGTTTTTATTTGAAATTTCTTCAAAACATTCTTACATTGTTGCTACAAGATTTTCCATAAGACTTTTGATTTGTTAATCCTGTTCATGAAATTATTAAATTATTTTTAATACAAATGCATACAATGGGCATACAGATTTCTACCATTTACGATTAAAAACTGACCAAACCACGGTTGGTCAAGTAACTAAACATCAAATGTAAGACTTTGTCTTTTACCTAACTGATAATGGCCAAACCAAAGTTTCATGTTGTCCCCCTGTATACCTGTCGTTGTCCTACTAGGCTTGAACGAGCATGCAGATGCATCGCAAAATGGTTTAACAATTTTGAAACACAAGCTGTTGCTGACAGTAACTAGGTTCGGGTAAATGGCAAACACAGACGTGGCTTTGATTGCGTCTGTGTTAAAACAATGAATTAGCTGATCCGTTTGGGAGAAGCTAGGCACAGAAAAGCGCCACTTCAACGGGGTTTGTTATTGGACTAACAATGGAGTCTGGATTTGCATATCCACAATGGAGCTATTAATACACCAGCGGTAATTATGGGCTATAGCAGGAAGCCAGGAATGTCACCGTACCGTAGTATTATCCACTTAAGGTATTGTTTTAAAAATATCATGTAAGCAAAAAAGTAGTCACGACTGACAAGTTAAGTAAAGGTTGTAAATTATTGAGGTTGAAGTCGAAACACAATGTCGTACTCGTACATATAGCTGAAAATAATAAAACAAGTGCACTCTTCGTTATTTAGTCAAGTTTCCGGAAATGTTTATTTCCTTTCTGAAGGCGTCTATAATAAATTACATAAATTGTTCCTGTTAAAGTCAAGTTCTGTATTAATATTTACTAACATGAGGTTAATGTTAAATTAAATAAATTTTTTAATTGGTATTTTTTCTTTCTGGGACAACAAAATTATTCACTGATCATCGTACACAGCTTTATCAATTCTGGCTTTGCACGGCGTTTGCGCTTGTTGTGTTCTGTAGCTAAAGATGCTTCCCCTGCTGCTTCAGGGAATTATTTAACAATAACTCTACAAACAGTGCTCCAACACCTGTAGCTTCCACAGTTCCATTTCTACCCATGGTTCAAGGGAATTATTGGCATTCCATTGGTAAATTTCGAAAAATTACTAACTATTTCACGGTTTTGTGCATGTAGGTAGTATTTTATGCGCCACTTTTCGTGCCGATAGACCGACCAGTTCGTATATACGAATTGCACTTAGTAATCTTCACTACTCTGAACGATATGGGCCCCGTTCTGCACTTCACTACTCTGCCACTGCGCATCCCAACTAACACAAATGCTACTATTACATCTCTTAAAGTTATATAACAGTTTTTTAATAGCAACAAATGTATCTTTTTAGATTTTTAATGCCTTAATAAGGTGTTAATTTGCTCCTATAGCAATTTTGGTACTTATATAAAAAAGCTATAAGAATATTCTAATAGTAAAATTATACAACAATTTTATAAAGGCTTTCTTAGGGTCTTATAAATGTGGTAAATGAAACTTCTATAAAAGTTTAAAGTGTAATAGCTGCTTCCTTGTTTTTTATAATGTTGTAAACACTTACCGGTCAATTTTTAAAGCTTTTATACAGTATATTGATTGCACTATTAATGTTGTATAACATTATCATTTAAATATACTATATGACTAAATTATAAATAATTTTAGCTTTTTAAGTTAAATAATATCACAACAAGCCTTAAAAAAGATTCTATAAAAGGGTTTTATTATAGCTGTAAGCAGAATAGTTTATTGTACTTATAAAACTACTATACAGGGTGATTCAGAACTTATCCAAAAAAATTTGGGAATAGATGCGGCATGAGAAATGGAGTCAATATCGTAAAAAAAATTTTTGTAAAATCCTTATAGTTTCCGAGAAAAAAATTATTGAAGTTATAGTACATTCAACGACTACATAGCTGGACAACTGTAGTCT